>NC_134362.1:88765426-88795426 GCF_048569485.1 Anomaloglossus baeobatrachus
TGGCTCCACCCCACCTGGTGTGGACATCAAGCCTGGAGGGTGGCAACAAGGATTTGATTAACTAATGTCAACTACCCAGGGGAGGGTGTGTGTGTTGTTAGTGTACTGTGACCCCTGGGGGTCCAGGGCGTCACATTCCCCCTTGGTAAAATGCAGACCGTCCGCGGGCTGCCCGTCCATCACCGGTTTTATTTTCTGAAAAATATAAATAACAGGGAAAAACAAACAAACGGTATGCATATTTTTTTCAAATCTTCCCTTACGGGAGTCATATTACTTCAAACATTGCAAACGGTAATAAAACATTTTATTTTTTTTTAATAACAACGGACGGGTCCCCGTTCTTCCGCTTTCCTTCCCAAACAACCTAAACCTTGATGCTGCCCATAAGAAGCGAGCAGCACCCCTTTTCCCCAGTCCGGAAAACAGGAACCTGGTTCAGGTCGCCCAAGCGTGAATGGGTACGGTGTCTCGCACCCGGTTGTCATTCAGGGGGCCCCACGTCCAGGGGGACCCCTGACCCCGGAGGATGGTCACCGGTCCTGGTGGTGACCGGACCCAGCCTGCTCTGCTGCAGGTCCTTCCTCCAACCTGCCTCTCCGGAGGTGGTTACCGGAACTGCAGCCCGGAATTATTTACAAGCCCACCAGTTTGTGGGTGGCCTGCGAGTTCTCGGCCATGTTCATGATTTCTCATGTGGGAAGGGGCTTTTAGGGGATTAACGGTGACAAAGGGGACCACATCAGTCCCAACTGGGACGGGCGCTTCATAGCCAACGGGCTACCACAAACACTGTAGGTCACAACGGGGACTTGCTGATGGGTCCCAACAGGGACTTTCAGTTGGGTCCCAGGGGCTATCCGCAACACTTGACTCTGGTACAACTTCCCCCTGCAGCTTTCCCACAGTCCACCACCGGACAGCATGAACCCTCAATGCCACCCTCACTCAGGGGTGACACTGTCCCACAGGACTCCATTTTCAGCTGCCGGCGGTGCGGGTACGACTGCTCCTCCGACTGGACTCTTTAATCTTGAGGGCCAACTGAAACATCAACAGGGTCCCCATGGGGACCGACAGCAAGGTAGCCGGGAACCGCTACCCTTTTTAACTTTTCTTTCCTAAGCTGCAATCTCGTGGCGCAGCTGCCGTTTCCGCCGCTCCCAGTGTAGAGCACCTTTTGCTTGCTCCGGGTCGGCTTGTATGGGGGACGGGCCCGACCGGAGTCCCTCCATGCCGGCTACGACCGGCGCCTTTGGTACTGAGGGACCCCGCTGTGATGTGGCCTGCCCTGCCTCTTGGCAGCTACATCCCCGTCGTGCCTCAGCCGAGGCCGGGTGTCTGGGAGCGGTGGACGTGACTTGCGGTGCTGCCCTCCGGTCAAGGGTCGCCTTCGCTGCGGCCGGGCGGACTGCTGGGTCCGTCGTCATCTCTGGTGCGGCTGGAATGGAAGCCGAGACGGGTGCCAGGATGGTGACAAAGGTAAGGCTCGGGCCTTTTTTTTCACAAATGCTGCGGGCTCCGCTACCGGTGACAGAGGTAACGGGCCGGTCCAGGCGTTGGGGCAGGGGCAGTGAGGGAGGCGGCGAGGTGGACGGCAGCAGGCCGGGCCCCTCAGCCATATCGTCCGGTCCCTCAGGGACACAGGGGCGTGGGTCGCTTACCCGCTCCTCTGGAACCACCTCCACTTCGGATGCCCGAACGATCACGACCAGGCCCTTCTTCTCTGACGTCCACTCCGCCATCATGGAGTGGACCATGGCCTGGAGCTCCTGGCACGTCTTGCTGCTGGGTCCAGGAATGTGTTGCGGCAAAGTCCTGGCGCCCCTGCATTCTGCAGCACTAATTACATGCCGCCATTCTTCACCCGTCCCCCCTTGGTTCTCACTGGCACCTCCTTTCCCTGGGGGTGGGGCTTCACCTTCGAGCCTTCCCTGCTTGGGGAAGACGACTCGAGCAGGAACTTTCGCGCCCAAGATGGCGTATTTTCAAATTTTTCAGCCAGACACCGCCGGTGGGGACTGCAAGACGCACTTCTACTGGTAAGTAGACGGGTAGGATCCTGTTCGTGACGCCAAGTTGTCGCGGGTGGAGGGGTGGGGAACGCCGCTCGTCTGGAATCTCTGGCACTCGGGTCCGGTGCTTCTGCTCCTCGGTGGCTCGAGCACGGCCGGACCCGGGACTCGAGCAGCGCCTCCTCGCCCACGAGTGAAAAGGGGAGGGTTTTGGTGGGTATTTGGGGATGTCGGTCATGACGCCACCCACGAGTTGTGGTGATGATGGGCACCACTGCTGCTGGTGACGGGAGATCCCGGGACCGATGGCGGAGAGCAGCTGAGGTGTTGACCCCTCTGTGGGTAGGGGCTGTTGGTCCCGGGGCCCCGGTTGGTGAGCAGGGAGGAGATATAGGTCCAGGTGCTGAGGCGGGGAGGCAGCGTGGGCGCGGGTGCAAAGTTGCGGTGCAGCGCGGTGCCGGATGGCACTGTTGTACTCACTCAGACACAGAAGGACAAAGTCTCTGGTAAACCAAACGGCTGGATGGACGGGGCCCACAGCCGGCTGCGGTGTTCTCACTCTCCCCGGACGGGTTGATGGTGGCTGTCGTTTTCCTGCACCTGTGTAAGTGTATTTGACTCCTGTGGCTTCCCATGGGTAGTCCGCTCCCCAGCGTGTATGTGTCGGGAGATCCCGTTTGTCCGCAGGCGCTGGCCCTTGGATCTCTGGCCCTTGGCGGTGGCACTTATCCGGACGGGTTGGGCTGTTGCCTTCTGACGGGTCTTAGGGACTTAGAATGAACCCCTGAGGTCCAGACCACAATCAGATAATTTGACCTTTTCGGCGGCTCCTAGCCTAGTCGGGGTCTGAGTACCCTGCCTTGGTGCTTGGCTTCAATCTGCTCCCCGGTTCGGTACCGGCGGGCCACCGCACGACCCCGGTCCTACGGTTCTGCTGACCTATACCAACTCCTGCAGATCGCCACCACCATCTGCCGACCTTGCTGAATGTGCCTGGGCTCCAACCCAGACACCGACAGTTTTCACTCCTCTCCCTTTCACTGCCTACCACAAACTCCTCTGTCTTTTCCCGCCTCCAGGCCTGTGAACTCCTCAGTGGGTGGGGTCAACCGCCTGGCTCCACCCCACCTGGTGTGGACATCAAGCCTGGAGGGTGGCAACAAGGATTTGATTGACTGATGTCACCTACCCAGGGGAGGGTGTGTGTGTGTGTTGTTAGTGTACTGTGACCCCTGGGGGTCCAGGGCGTCACACAAGCGGCTCGCACTGGGCTTAGCACCAAGTGTACCCAAGCACAGCGATGCTCACGCAAATGGTTTGCATACGTAAAACACAAGAAATCCAAACTCCAACTCTGTATTTTCATTAAAGTCTGTGTATGGTCGAAACAACGAACCTCGGGTTTGCTCATCTCATTTATATTTAGCCATGCCAAAAGGTCCAGGCAAAAGTATTTCATGGAAAAAGAAAAGTTCAATGCAGATCATCAGAGCAATCTATATGGGGACACTGAACTAGCAAAAAATGCTGGAAATTTCAGTCCCGAGTTTTAAATGCAGCTCTGGAAGAAAAATCCATTTTCTGGGGAAACACGAGTTGTAACTCAAGACCAGAACATCCTAAACAAACCAATATTTTTACAAAATAACTCAACTATTCCTATAGATGTACAGATATAGTAAAATACATACTCTAACTTCTGCCATAGCACCAAAATAAATTAGAAATTGGAAATTAACCACGAATTTCCCAATCATGCAAATGGTTGATATTGCCCAGAAAACCTAAATTTGATGATGCGCTCTGCTATCATCTAGCTCTGCTGGTTAATATCTTCACCCACCATCTTGAAATGAAGAGTAAACTGCTTGTAGGAAGGACGTTTACTGCATGGTGAAAATGTAATTATCAGCTGGAGATTTACACTTAATTAAAATCTAATAAACTGCCAAACAATTTTACATGAACTACTCCAACCTTCCCCCTTCATTAGCATTACTCCAACCTGCCAACCTGCTCTCAGACACAGGGAAAGGGCACTCTGTCATATGCTATCTTCTCAGCCACCATCTATGACTGTAGTTAGGTATTTTCAAGAAATCACGATTAAACAAATGAGAAGTTAGTGTACCAAGGCTTGGCATCCCAGCATCTCAAGCTATTAATACTTTTAATTGGCTGAGGTCAGCAATAGCAACACTTTGTCTAATTATATTCTTCATGAATCTCTTATTCCGGGTATGTAGTTTACATGGTACGGAGGGTGGTAGAGTGGCAACTGACGATACAATACATACGTATCATGCCTCCTCTGCTGATTGATCAATAGCCCATGGTTTTAGAGCAATCTTAGCTTTAGTCTGAGTGCTTTTTACAATATCAGTGTCTCAACTCAACGTAATAAAGCCTGTTCTAAAATAAGAACCCGATACCAGCAAAACTGGAAGAAAATCATAATTTGATACTTGCACTTATTAAGTGATATAAAGGGATCATTTTAAATTTAAAGAAATAATCTAATCTGCAAAAAATATGATATAAGGCAGGAGGAGCTGAGCAGAGAGATATACACTGACAAGCGAAAGGGTAACAATGTTTAGAAATTTCAGGCTCCATATCTCACCATCCACTACAGCTTTGAGGGTGAGACTACCTTCATTTTATAGCCAATCATCTTGGCTATCTCATATATAAATTTGACTTGAAACTATTTAGCATATGATTAGTTATTATCTATTCTTGTCATGTCTCTGGATTGTTACTGTTTTGCTCTTAAGAATCTGAATTTTAATTTTTATAATTTTGTTAGTATGTTTTAAATTGACCTTTGTCTTTCAACTCTGCCTGATTCCTTCTGGGCATGCTCTAGACAAGATTCATGCATGTCTCGACTAAAATCTGATCCCAAGTCTCTTTTCTATGGTCCCAATGTTGGTGCATAATGATCGACTCACTTGGGTATATAAACAGCATTTTCTTCAACTCTACCCACAAGTGTTCAATTAAAGTCTTGGGACTTTGGGGGCCAATCCAGCACCTCTACTTCATTGTCATTGAAGTATTTACTTGCCAATCATGATGTATGCTTCTGGTCATTGTGCTGCTTGAAGACTAAGTTGTCCTTTTCATACCCATAGTACCAAAGTGTACAAAGTAACTTGTCTTGTAGGTTACTCACATATAGTGCAACTGTGAGACCACCATTGATGATAGGCAAGTAGCCAATGCCTTTGAATGTGAAACAATCCCATATCATAACGCTTCCTCCAACGATCTTGACAATTCCTTCAATTCCTCAAACCATTAGACCTTTAGCCTTGTTTCTTCGAGACCCATTTGCACCCATCAGAGCCTAGCCTATTGACTTTCATCTCATTGCTCCTGATCACCAGTTTCCAATTTTTTACTGTCCACTTTTCATACTTGTGTACAAACTCGAGCTGACGCTTCTTAGGACGATACTAAAATTGAGGTTTCTTCACCTTTTTTCAGGCCAATATTTTAGACTTGTGTAATGTGCATCACACAGTTCTTACATGGACGTCTGTGATCTCACTATTACGAAACAAACGAGCCACCGCAATTGCCATGTTTGTCGTGCCAGTACTGATAGGCCTTGTGATAAGCCAACTTGTTTACGTCAATATTTTGCGTGAACGTCTTTTGAATGGATGGATGGACTTAATTTCATTTTTTTCCATCTGTCATTGCACTCATATTATGCAGTTTGGCAATTTTCTTGGCCAAGAGACCGATATCAATGAGCTGGGTGATGCTGTTTCTCTTTTCTTGGTAAATCTTCATGGCTGCTTCTCGGGAACCAACCTAATAACACACTGAGCTATTAGGGAATGTGAGAACAAACTGTAATTGGTAGTATCCAGGAAGAAAATGATTTTTCCACCACCAGAAGCAAAACAATGAGAAGCAGTGAAATGACAACAATCTACATAACTAATCATATACTGTACTACATAATTACACGTCAAATTTATGTATGAGATAGCCAAGATGATTGTCTATAAAATTAAGTTATTTTCACGCTCAAAACTGTAGCAGATGGTGAGATATGGAGCCTGAAAGTCAAAAGTTTAAAACATTGTTACCCTTTTGCTCTACAGTGCATAAGTTTGTGGGAAATGGTTGAGTATAAATTGTATTTTATTCATTCTATTATCTGATTATTCTGGACTTTCCAGCCCTGTGGGTGGTCCTATCAGTGATTGACAGTTATCTCTGTATACACATTTATACAAGGAAAACTGTGATCAGGACCCCCTAACTGACTGAAGGGTCCATAGTAAACAGATAAAATGAATAGAACACTAGTCATGCTGAACCTTTTCTCACAAACCTATGTTCAGCCCATCCTGCTCTATATCATATTGCCTGCAGACTGGATTCTGTTTTCAATTTGAAAGGTTCCCTTTAGGTGTTTCCAAAATTCCAAGACCGAGACATAGGTCTTATGTGTCTGATTGTTGAGACCCTACTGTTCACAAGAACAGCGATGTTCCCAGTTTGAAAAGAGTCATGCAGTGGACAATAAAGTCTCTGTTATTGACAAAGACAGTTGAGCACTATGCTTGTCTATCTCCCCAATATTGTGATTGGGGGGGCTAGTTATGGCAATCTTGACAATTAGACACTTATCACCTATTTTTCTGATAGATTATAAGTTCTGAGACCACTGCTTCAATATTTACAGGTAGTGAGAAGTTTTGGAACGTGTTTGAGCAATGATTTTACCATGACGATGTCTGAGCTTAGATCAATATATCCATCATTGAAGTGTTCTCAATAAGTTCCCATAATTACAGCTCTGTATGATGGTTCATTTTTGCTTTGTATTGTGGCATCATTTTGGCAGTCGATGTTGGTATTATTTTAGCAGGGTATTTAAGTATTATTTTGCTAGTGTATAGTGGTATTATTTTGGTAGTACCGTATTTACCGTAGTAGTATTATTGTGGCATGACATGTAGTGTATGATGGTATTATTACAGTTGTGCTTGGTGGTATTATTTTGGCAGTCTATTGTGTTATTATTTTGGCAGTATATGATGATATTATGTGGGCAGGGCAGGGTTATTGGTGTTATTTCAGAAATCTATTGTGTTATTTTGGCAGTATATGATGATATTATGTGGGCAGGGTTTAGTGGTATTATTTCAGAAGTTGTGTTATTATTTTGGCAGTATATGATGATATTATGTGGGCAGGGTTTAGTGGTATTATTTCAGAAGTGTATTGTGTTATTATTGGGCAGTATATGATGATATTATGTGGGCAGGATTTAGTGGTATTATTTCAGAAGTCTATTGTGTTATTTTTTGGCAGTATATGATGATATTATGTGGGCAGGGTTATTGGTATTATTTCAGAAATCTATTGTGTTATTTTGGCAGTATATGATGATATTATGTGGGCAGGGTTTAGTGGTATTATTTCAGAAGTTGTGTTATTATTTTGGCAGTATATGATGATATCATGTGGGCAGGGTTATTGGTGTTATTTCAGAAATCTATTGTGTCATTTTGGCAGTATATGATGATATTATGGGGGCAGGGTTTAGTGGTATTATTTCAGAAGTCTATTGTGTTATTTTGGCAGTATATGATGATATTATGTGGGCAGGGTTATTGGTATTATTTCAGAAGTCTATTGTGTTATTTTGGCAGTATATGATGATATTATGTGGGCAGGGTTTAGTGGTATTATTTCAGAAGTTGTGTTATTATTTTGGCAGTATATGATGATATTATGTGGGCAGGGTTTAGTGGTATTATTTCAGAAGTTGTGTTATTATTTTGGCAGTATATGATGATATTATGTGGGCAGGGTTTAGTGGTATTATTTCAGAAGTGTATTGTGCTATTATTTGGCAGTATATGCTAATATTATGTGGGCAGGGTTTAGTGGTATTATTTCAGAAGTGTATTGTGTTATTATTTGGCAGTATATGATGATATTATGTGGGCAGGGTTATTGGTATTATTTCAGAAGTGTATTGTGTTATTATTTGGCAGTATATGATGATATTATGTGGGCAGGGTTTAGTGGTATTATTTCATGAGTCTATTGTGTTATTATTTTGGCAGTATATGATGGCATTGTGTTTGAAGGGTTTGGTAGTATATTGTGTTATTAATTTGGCAGTAAATGATGTTATTATGTGGGCAGGGTTTAGTGGTATTATTTAAGAAGTCTATTGTGCTATTATTTTACCAGTGTATTGTGATAATATTTTTGTAATGTTTGGCACTTATTTGTGGCACTGTATGGTGGTATTATTTAGTGCTATATTTAGCAGTGTATTTCAGTATTATTTTGACAGCATATATAGCTGCTATTTTGCCAGTTTTGGAGGCATCATTTCACCAATATATAGAGAAAATATTTGGCACTTGCTGGCGACATTATTTTGCCCCTGTGACAATATATTTTGGGCAATGTACAGTGCTGTTATTTCTTAACATAAGTACCACTCCTTGCCTTTCCTCTAATATATGAAGCGTGCAATACATAGTACAAACCAATGTAGTTCTCCCAATCTGAAGGGAGGGTTTTTTAAGCATTATAAGAACACACAGCGCAGATAGTTGTAAACCTGTAGGGTTCTCAACCATGAAGATTTGTCTTTCTTCCTCTTTGGTAAAGCAAAAGTCAGAATGGTAGTTAATGTTTGGCCAGATATTTTCTACCCAGTTGTGGATGTTGTTTTTAGAAAAATTAAAAAAGTGCATTTACATTGACTATCAATGATAAAATGATGCTCCAAAGCATAACGTTGTTATTTCTTTAAGAAGTAAACAATGTTGGCTACGGAGAAGCTTCTCTAAAAATGAAAAGCAATGGCAAGTTTGATTACTAATATATGGCCAATTTTGTAGTTTACTTTACAATATTAACTTGCAGACTTTGGGAAACCAAGCTTTAAAAACTGAATACTTGTAAAATAAGTGAGTGAAACATTGACTTAAAACCTTTCGAGTACTGTTCAGCTTTTAGTTGTGATTATTGAAATAGAAAGACCAGACTAAACCTTCTGCTGCAAATATTTGACGGGAGGCTTCTAATTGCTGTGTACTTTGCTTGAGGTATCAATCACAACTTTGCTTACATGTCTGTGCTTCATAAATGATGGAGGACTAGGAAAGAGTCTAAAATCTTAAGCATTTCATCCTGCTCTTAAAATACAACTTCGAGGAAACCTAGCAACTTTCATAATGAATTGATGATCCATCAAGTAGGGTCATTATCTGACCTGTAAAAACATTTACCCTAATTATGTCACCTTAATCGTTATAATAGTGTTGTGTAAGAAGTAAAAAAAAAAGGTATGCCCCATTGTTAGCAATAGAAGGGTCTTTTTTTTCTTTTACTAGGGTGGAAACTCTTCTTTAACTTTGAGGAACTCTCTATATGTACAATAATTGTCCAAAAAAATCATACAGACAATAAATTGTCAAGCTGAAATTAGGAAAAACGTCTCCTTTACAAGGAAGAGTGCCGCCTTTGCCTTGAAGCTCTTTGTCTTCTAACTGAGCTTCATTCAAGCAGTATTCCTCTGCCCATAGATGAGAATGAAATTGTTTATGGAAGATCGTTTTTAATCTCATACAAACTCTTTAATTATTTGCACAAGCATAAGATTGGGGGTTGGAACCCATTTATTTAAATGTAGCTTTTAGCCATGTGTGAGTCTATGGAAGCACTGCCAAAAGACTTACATTTATAGATATTTGCTACTGTGCAATGTAATGCTAATGCCTCAGGCTGACAGAGCCTCTTTCCTTTACTTGAACTGAGATACATATTATTAATCTATTCTGTATACGGTCAACCTTTCTATTTCCCAAAAGACCTCGAAACTGAGCTACAGCTGCCCTGCGAGATCATAACACAGACAAAAACAAATTCAGTCCAGAGAAACATGTTTTGTCAGTTACTCCTATGCCCAAGGTAATATGTTAATGGGTTTGAAATGACAAGGAAGGACGGAGAGATTGCAGGTAAGGTCAAGAGAACATGTGCGATAAAAAAAATTGCTAAAGAGCTAGAACAGCGCAAATCATTGGCCAGCTGCTGTGTTGACGCTTCCCATTCCAGTGTTACATATGAATATGCCATACGTGGACATCAAACTATGACAATGAAATTGCTTCAAGTTGACAAATGACTGTGTGAAACTTGTCATTTTAAACTTTCTCTAACTGTTAAAGTGCTAAAGGCAACAAAAAACAGATCCATCAAAACTGACTAATAATAGGGGTAAGACTACATAGCTATTAGGTGAGAAGGAAATTGGACTTTTGTGGACTTTGATACAGGATAAATGGCAGAAAACCACTACATGATATAACATCAAAACTACAATATGTCTGTACAAGGCATAATAATTAATAAATATGTAGACAAAACAGGAATAGCCATCAAAATGACTGGAACTAGTAGATAGGATAACATGGTCTAGTACTTAGAAGTTGAAGAAGTGAAAAGGTCTAAATGGGGCCAGTAGTCGACTACCATAAATACCAAACCTTCATACATCCCTGGTTATTAAAAACCTACAACTTGTAAAATGTATTCCAACATGCTGCTAACTCTTTATATGTTGGACCCAGGTAGTACCTGGTAACTTTGTGACTATTCTCGGGTTCCTGAAGAGTTGCGTCACAACCAATGTTGTTATGTTGTTGGATCCTGATGAGCTTAAATGGTTATACCTATTGAGATAGGTGATAATTTTCTGACTACTGGAAATCCCACCACTTGGGTGGGAAGTTGACCCAACAGTCATGAAATTGGCTTTGAAGGAGAAAACAGAAATCACGTTCTTGTAGTCTGAATGGGTAATTTAGATCTTTGCTCTATACTACCTCAATTCTATAAACTGGTTTGATGGTCCAAAATTTATTAAAGGGTTTGGTCACAACGTTTTTATCGATGGACTATCCTTAAGATAGGCCAACAATATCTTATTGGTAGGAGTGTGACACCCGGCACCCCAGCAGATGAACTGTTACCAGTTCCAGTGACGGAATAATTTTTATAGCAGCCACACCTGGGTACTGAAGATCCACTTCTATTCAAGTGAATAGGGGGTGGCTCTGTAGTATCCTGCTGCAGCCAGTATAGTTTTTATGGAGCTGTTGCATCAGACAACTTACAGCCACCATCACTGGTAACAGCTGATTGACATGTACCGGTTGTTGCACCCTCACTGATCAGATATTGATGGCCTGTCTTCAGAATAGGACATCAATAAAAAAGTAGTGACCTAACCCTTCAAAGGGAACTTCTCATTATCGCAATTTTATTCAATCTGCAGGCACCGTGTTATAGAGCAGGAGAAGCTGAGTTGATTGATATATAGTTTTGTGAGAGATTCAGCATAACCTGTGTTATCATCATTAAAATCTCTGCTCTGTCTGGGAATTTTCGTCCAGTGGTGGTCCTAACAGCTTTGCATGCACTCTTATATAAAGAAAGCTGTCAGTCACTGATAGGACCGCCCACTGGACTGAAAATCCCAGAAAGAGCAAAGGTTTGAATGATGAAAACACAGTTTATGCTGAATCTTTTCTTACAAAACTATATATCAATCTTCTCAGCTCCTCCTGCTCTAGAACAAGGTACCTGCATTCTGGACTTCATTATCATGGTCACAGGTTCACTTTAAGGATGACATACTTGTACCATTCTAAACACAGGGTTTAGATTGAGTGGTTTGCACCAAATTATAGGGGATGTCCACTACTTGAACTACCCCTCTTCATTCCCCTTGTTCACCCTCATTATAGTAAATAAGCCCTCACCTCAAGTGTGGCCACTGTATCAATGATGCCTCAACTCTTGTTCTGAGGGCCCACGTGACATTGTTATTACATGCAAGCTTTGCTACCAATCAGTGCCCAGTGACTGTCTCCCTGCCTTTAAACATTTAAACAGGAACATGGCTTCAGACATCACTGGACCCGTGACTGTACCAGTATAGGCTTATTTATTTTTCTGGGGCAAACAAGGGGAATGAGAAGGGGTAGTCAGAGTAGCGGACAACCTCTTTAATAAAAAAAGCTCATGTTTTAGGTTATTTTCAAGTTTAAAGAGCAGCTAGAAATGTCTAATATTTTAGTGCAAATTTTTCTCGTTTTCAATTGCACTTTTTTAAACAATTTTCACATGTAACTAGTATAAAATGATTAGCAAATCTGGGCCATGAAGTTTTAATAATTTTTCTTCTTTGGAGGTTGATGATTTTATAACCTGCTTTAGGATTCATCTTTGAGTTGGTGCATTGTGTTTTTCCATGGCGAGCAATATTGAATTGAAGAATACTATAAGGGTGATGGATCCAGTTTAGAGGACAACCTTGGTACTGTATATACAACAATATCATAAAGGAACAGATTGAGTCAAAAAATGAGGAAGTCATTTTACTCGCTAGCTTGGAACCGTTTAAATAAACCATTACCATATGTCTACATTCCTCGGAAACTTAGTCAATATTAAGAATGTTGCTTTCCTTATTATTTTTTTAATTCTGTACAACTTTATGTCTTTATTTCTTGGGTTTTCCCATATCACTCACACATGGCTTTGGCCAAAATGACAGCCTCTCTGGCATTGTTTACTGAAAGTTGAAAAATGACCTGTTCCAACATCATGTAAGAATTCAGTCCATGGCAACAGCAAGATGCGGAATGTACTGCCTGGCATAAGAGCACAGTCGAGTTGTCTGTCATTATTCAAGAACAGCTACACAAATGTAATGAAGTTTGGGAAACAAAGTCGGGTCTTCTTGAGTGCATGGAACATTTGGGGTTTTAATATTTTCAAGGCATTATTTTATTACATCAGTCCAGATGTAGCAGGATTGAATAAGCCATTGAATGGTGTCTCCTCAATTAGGTTTTGTGGATTTTTAACCAAAACTAAGACTGAATACAAAATCAAGGAGAATTACAAGTCTTTTTTCCTATGCCTTGGTTTAGGCTCCTTCCTACTTTTTAAAAATATATGTATGCATGCAAAAACTCACTGTATGATTCAAATACATAAGATTATTTCCATTAGTCTCCAGCCAGGAGGGAAGACCTAGAGCACATCATGGTAACATTGGGATCCCAGGAGTCAGACCCCTACAATGGTGGTGTACGTTGTAGCACCATTGAGGCTAGAGTTTGGCCGCAGCAGTCCAATGGATGTCTAGCACGTCATCGAATTAGGAAATTTTAGAAGAAAAAAATGTCTAGGAACCACAGGAGCATAGGAGGAGGGAAATATAACAGGTGAGTAATGGTTTTTATGCAAAATTTTCTTATTTTTAGAGCAAACTCTTAAAGGGAAAGGGCAACGTCTCTCATTTCCACATTGAGCTTGACATACTCTGCTGCATGGTGGACTGGACAGTGGCTGAGGCACAGACGCCTGGCATCGTATAGTTACCAAGGCAACTGTGTTGCTTGTGTTGCTCAGTCTGCTGCATCATCTCCCTTTGCCCAAAGTTAAATTTGATACAAGGTGCATTACATGCATTACAAGGTGCATTGGTTATCCCAGAATTTATATATATATATATATATATATATATATATATATATATATACTAGCTGTACTACCCGGCTTCGCCCGGGTTAATAACTGTTGTTAACAAAATAGAATGTATTAACAAAAATTTATTCTGCACACAATATCTGCTGCCCGGGATAGTAACTGTCTCTGTTTCTCTCCCATTCTCTGTCTGTCTCCCCCTCTGTATATATCTCTCTGTCTCTCTCTCTATCTCTTTGTCTGTATGTCTCTTTCCCTGCCTTTCTCTGGCGGTCTCTGTCTCTTTCTCTGTCTGTCTGTCACTTTCCCTGTCTGTCACTTTCCCTGTCTGTCACTTTCTCTGTCTGTTACTTTCCCTGTCTGTCTCTTTCCCTGTCTGTCTCTTTCTCTCTTTCCCTCTGTGTCTGTCTCTTTGTCTGTCTCTTACCCTGTCTGTCTCTTTCCCTCTCTTTCCCTGTCTGTCTCTTTCCCTGTCAGTCTGTCTCTTTATCTGTGTCTGTCTCTTTGTGTCTGTCTCTTACCCTGTCTGTGTCTGCCTCTTTCCCTGTCTGTGTCTGTCTCTTTCCCTGGCTGCATTGTGACAAGCCAACATTCCATTTAAGGGCAAGGCTGCGCATTCTTCTGAAGTTCTGGCTGCACTGAGGCTCCCAGCTCCATTCGCTTTAATGGAGGCAGGTTTTTTGGTGAAGAACTGTAATGAGCGGGGTTAAAATTTCCCCTCAAAACATAGCCTATGACACTCTCGGGGTCCAGACGTGTGAGTGTGCAAAATTTTGTGGCTGTAGCTGCAACGGTGCAGATGCCAATCCCGAACATACTCACACACACATACACACACACACACACACACACATTCAGCTTTATACTTTATATATATATATATATATATATATATATATATATATATATATATATATATATATATATATATAAAATTCACCATTGCTTCGTTTTACTGAAAATTGGTATGGTTGCTAATGTAATAACAAAAAGAAATCAACAGCTAGTTAGTAAATTGCCAGTGAGTAATTGTCAGTGAAAATGCCTGTATGTGCTGTAAGCAGTGTCAAGCCTAAGCCTACATAGTGAAACTTTATAATATATATATATATATATACATACAGTATATATATATATATATATATATATATATACATGTGTAAAAATATTTTATTATTTTTTTCTACCCATTTTATTTATGATTTTTTTCTCTTTATCAATCCTTTTTTCGCCATCCTGTCTTGCCAAACAGAATTTTTTCAGTAAAATATAATAGAGGAGGAGGTGCTGGGTAATGGGGCATAACCACATTGAAACACAATTGCTAAATTACGGTGCAATCACACAGAGCGCCCGGGGCAGCAGCAATAGTAAATACAGCTCTGTCTGCAGCTATTATGATTGTCAGGCTGTAGAAATACGGAAAATTAATCACATTTCACCTTTCCTAATGCCCACGGTTCATCGTCTCATATTGGAAAGGGAAAAAAATCATTCTAAAATATGTTTTAGTTTGTATTCTTTCCATTTTATTAAATTAATAAAATGTTAGTATAAAAACTATTATATTATCAATAAGATTAAAGAACAGAATTGTTGGATGTGGGTGTAGTTTGTCAATTGTCCATAAAGTACAGTAATAACTTAACCAGTTCTGTTAAGCAGATTACAGGTTCGAACACCCACACTTCTGTCTTAATTATCTCCACAAGGATGAGATAGTTAGGTATGATCTATAGCTTTTCCCAGTGTCACCGTGCCCACACACCTTCTGTAATTCATGAGCTATCATACACCTTTCAAGCTAGTTGGGCTACTTAATTATCTATTGTGCCAGATGGGAGCCCTTTCAGCCAATCAGAAAGCACATTTCAGAGAGAATATTTGATTAAAGATATTTATATATGTGGTTGTATTTCGGCTTTTTTGTATCTTTTTATAGTTTTTTTTTATGATACATTTACAAAGAAAATATTTAACTAATCCAAGATTCATTGCTGCAATATTGCACATTTTTACTGTGTAAAGAATACTAATTGTAAGTGGATTTTCTCAGTTGGCCTCGATTAAAAAAAAAATAAAATAAAGAAAAAAAAATGTATATATATATGTGTATATATATATATATATATATACACAGTATATATATACATATATATATATATATATATATATACAGTGTATATATATATATATATATATATATATATATATATATATATATATATATATATTAGCTACTTTTTTTCTTGTATATGTAAAATATGTATATGCGTCTTGATTAGATTTTTTTTATTTCAAATAATACTACTGCTCAGAATAATATGTATTATTGTTTTTTATATTATTAGTGCATTCTATTATTATTGTTGTTTTTTGTTATTATTGCATACTATTATTATTGTATATTATTATTATTATTATTGCATACTCTTTTATAATTATTATTATTACTACACACTTTTATCATTATTATTATTATTATTATTATTGCATACTGTTATGATTGTTGTTTTTTATTATTGTTTCATACTATTATTTTTGTTAGTATTATTGCATATTATTATTATTATTATTATTTTTTTTGTTATTATTATTGCATTTTAGTATTATTGTTTTTGTTATTATTATTGCCTACTATTATTGTTATTTTTTTTGTTGTTATTATTATTGCTTACTATTATTATTGTTGTTTTTTTTTGTTATTGTTGTTGCATACTATTATTATTTTGGGGTTTTTATTGTTATTATTATTGAGTACTATTATTATTGGCTTGGAAGGCAATCAGTAAAAGAGGAAAGTCAAATCCTAGTAGACTACATTGGGCAGAAATTTCTAGTGGGTAATAGTTAAGTTAAGTACACACAAACACTTTTTTCAGTGTATTTGCTTTTTCAACATGTGAAGCTTTTGTATTTTTATTTTTTAATAATGTAATGATTAGCCAATCACTAATATATGGATCATTTACACAAACAGGAAGTTCTTCAAAGTGTCTTTGTAAGTTTTGAAAATGACCTTCAAAATTATAAAAAAAGCAAAAATAAATCTTAGCAATGCTTCTATAAATACAACTGATTTTTGTGCTCTAATAAATGATTTTATATTAGTACAATGAAGATCAAATTAACATAGATTTTTGGTCTGAATTTCTGTTGTCCCAATGGCAAGAACTCTAACATTATTATTATTATTAATATTTATTATTAATAATAATAATAATAATAATAATAATAATAATAATAATAATAACAATAATATACTTTACAATATGTTTAGAATTGTGGTAGTTTATAAGGAGTAAATGATAACAAAGTATACTAAAACAAAAAGAAGTATTTTATATGATTCAATATTTTATAAAATTTGATAAGACCTTACCAGAAATCCAACAAGGCACAACGGTTTCGAAAGATGTGCCAATATTTTTTGGCTGGTGTATGTCAGTGTTGGACTTGTTTAGAATTCAAATTTTAAAAAAAATATTACAAAATTAAATCTGTGAACTGATTACCCCAATATTGCAAAAGACTTTTCTTTTCTCCTTCAGTCCAATATGAATTGTTTTGTGTCAAGATATTTCTATTTTTCCATGGTTCATAATTTCTCCAAAATGGGCCCATATTTCCATGAACAATTTTAGAGATAGCAGTCAGGTCTCTGAGCTCAGAGTTTACTGGAGTTTTGCCAATCTGTTCAATATCAGTTGGCTGCATCTGTAGCGGAATGGTAATTTAATATTTAACAGAAATTTCCCTTTACTGAGTTTATTCATATAGCAAAAATTTGCCTTCCAGCTGTCAATGAAAATGTGCAATTACATAATTTTCTTTTGTACTGATATTACTATTTGTATTACTACTACTCCTTCTATTATAATTGTTATAACTACAAAAAAGGTCCATTCCCACATCTAGCAACATGTATAGCACACAACTAAATATATATTTTTTATAATAAAACAATTTGCCTATATGTATGCATTTATAATGGGAAATAATAATGAAAATGAAAATAATATTGATTGACCTTTGAGGTTATCTGCTCAATTGCCAACAGTCAAGTAGGATGTCAACCTAAAGTGATGAGCTCCCAGACTTTAATTGTGAATATTTATAATTCAGTCTTTATTATTCAAGTTATTTAATGAATCTTATTTAAAATCCTTTTTCTGTTACTTGCATATTATTCCTATATCATTGAGATTATATAAAGAAAAGGACATAATGGATTAAAGTGATTTTTTTCATGGCAACACCAGGTAATATTCCCGACAAAAACTTGTAAGAAAGTTTCTATGTTTACAGGATTTTTACCAATCAAACTAACAACTGGTAACATAGTAAATCTGATGTCTACTGTTCTGGAAATCCAAACATCTGTCGTGTGATAAGGATTGCTTCATTCATTTATTATACTTGCTTTTATAGCACCAATATATTCTGTATAGACATTGTTATCACTGTCCCCATTGGGGCTCCCAATCTAAATTCCCTCTCGGTATGTCTTTGGAAAGTAGGAGGAAACCAGAGAACCTGGAGAAAATCCACGCAAACGTAGAGAGAAAATAGAGACTCCTTGAAGATGTTGTTCTTGGTGGGATTTGAACCCAAGACCCCAGTGCTAACAACAGAGTCAACAATCTGTATAATTATTCCAGGAAATGATAAAGGTCAACCTAGTAAATGATTTGATTGATAGTCCTAATGGTCTTGTGGGTAATTTGGTGAGTTCCCATAATAAAGGTAAGGGAATCACCATAAGACAAGTGGAATAATCTATGTAGTGTCTATATTGGTTTCTATTTATTATTGAAGAACTCATATGGATGTAGAAACATTTGTATCATGAGGTCATCGCTTTGCCACTAAAATCCAGACGTGTTTTCTGTCAATCTCTTATTTGATAATATAAGCACTTGCCACACTACCCAACCTATATTTTTTTTTTATTTATTCTCAATAGTCTAACAAATTGCAGATGTGACATCTTGTGAACTATTGGACTTTTCTGATTTGTATATTGTATTACACAAAATACATTTCATTCAAAGTTGGGTTAAAGTAATTTTTTGTAAATAGCTAATGGAAGAATCCACACCCTTTTCCGATACCGAGAATTCAATGAGGTCGTAGACTTTAGGGTTTTTAGACAGCAGAACTTAACATGTTGGCAATTAATTATAATTGTGACTTCCATGTTCCAAAACTGATCAGATACAACTCTGAGGAGACATTTCAAATTTTACAATTTTGATTGCTCGATAAAAAATTTCACAATTGAATCTTTATGAAGACATATGATGTTTTTCAAAATAATAATGATTATTAATATTTTGCTGCCAAGACGGATTGATTGTAATAGATGTTATTTTTTAAAAGATTGTATATATTGTACAAAACTATTTTTGATTGTAATGTTATATTTTTAAGATTGTATGTATATTAAATCATTTTTGTTTGTAAATAGATGTTACATTTTTAAGATTATATATATTAAATAATTTTTTATTGTAATAGCTGATATTTTTTAAAAGATTGTATATATTAAATAATTTTTGATTGTAATAGATGTTCATTTTTAAGATTGTATATATATTAAATCATTTTTGATTGTAATGGATGTTATATTTTTAAAATTGTATATATATATATTAAATCATTTTTGATTGCATATAAAATCTATTCAATTATTTATGGATTTACTATTAGTTACATTACCCCTGTCTTTAAATCTTCTGCTGTGAAATGATCAAATGTTTAATTCAGTTCAAAGGGCACCATATAAACTGAATATGAATTTTTTGTGAACTCTACACAAATTTAAAAATTGGATTCTTATTATATTGTGCCTTTCACTTTAGCACGTTAATTGTATATAGTACATTTAAACTATTATATCTACTGCTCTAATTAATGAAAATTGTTTCGCTCAATAGAAAATTAACGTCGTTGACTTTTTATTCCACGGTTAAACATTCCGTCTACGTTCCCGCAATTTATTTTCTAATTTTAATTATGCAATTTATATAAAATGGTTCTACCTTCAATTCAGGGAAGATAGAAGTGCTACTAAAAATAAATTCTATTTATATATCTCCTTAGAAATACATAAAGGCGAAAGGTGTCGTGTGGCAGCAATTTTCAGACATGTAGCCAAGAACATCCATACAACGATCTGCAACTTGTTGTCAGGCAAGTCTTCTAAGACTCCAGTTTTGCCGTGAAACCAGACAAATGGCATACAAGTTGTTTTCACATATGACTTGTATGAAATTATATGGCAAGTGTGACCTGTGACAAAATATTCAACGCTTTGGGAAAAAAACTGTGAATCTCTTGCAGTTGAAGTAGGTTGAAGATTGCATTAGAAACAAGTTGCAATCAAACCCGCGATGTCAATGTTGTGCAACACAGGTCGTTGCCTAAATATAATATTAACTTACAATTTTTTTATTAAAAAATATAGTTTGTAGCAATACTATTTATATCTATCGGAGCTTGTTGTGCTACGATAACTCACCTACTAATGGCACTATTTTCTTGGGGCCAATAAATAGTGGATTGTGGATAGTGGTTGTCACCTCTTGTGGAATAACAAATAGTCGCTCCAAGATGAAAACTATATAACATTAAAAATACTGTTTATTTCCAACACTGGACAATGTTATGATATGTTCTATATATACAGTATGTGGGTGTATTAAGTTATCTGAAATTAAGTTTCATTTTTTTAATTACCTTCTTTAATACTGATAATATTGTACTGTACAATAGAACAGATGCCAAAGCAGATGTTTCCAGCACTTTATGACGCTTATTATGCCACAGTATTAGAAAAAATGCATAATGTGGTAAAGGCACATACTGGAAATTATGCAGATTTGTAGAAAAGTCATGGCGTACATGGACTGGTATTTATAGTTAAGATTTCTATAAATTCATGGATGAATATTTTCTTGAGAACAAATATTGTTTTTAGTGATAAATCTCACTTGAAACTTTATAACTGAAACAGAAAATGTAGAACCATTTAATATATACCACATATACTTGAATATATATAAAAAAAGCAATATATACCTAAATATATATATAGAATTATTAGAAAAATAGAAATTAAACAAAAACTATATTTAGTATATATTATACCATATGAGCTTTTCTAAGGTATTTATGTTTATTTTGTGCAGATTATCCGCTGTAATCCATATCTGGGTTCTGTACCCTTCCAAAATTAGAAAAGTGAATCTGGAACGTGGGCTTCACACTCAAAGTTTTGCAGTGTTTTTCATAACAAGTTGATTCTTAATGTTTTTAACAGTTTTTTTATTTATTTATTCAAATATTAATTTTAAAATCTATCACAAATTAACAAGAAGGTTACGTGGTCATAAGTTTTTGGGGCATTTTTGTGGCATTTTTCATTTTGGCTTCCCCAGTATGCCTTGGGTACAGTGTTTTGTTTTTCATAAGATTCTTTAAAATAATTGAAAAATACAAGAAAAATGGAAGGTAATAAAAAAAAGTTTAATACACATGCTGGTAAAATGATTGAAATGTATTGCATTTTCTAATTTTTAAAAGTGCTACAAAATATAATGTGTACAAAGGAGTCCTGAAAGATGGTTAAAGACTATATGTCAGAAATCAACCCAATAAATGGTAGTCATTCACCTAGATAGCTATTTGCTTGTGTTCCCTCTTGAAAGAAGGAAATGAATTATCAGACACCTTGACAGTCTCCTGTGAGATAAAAGGATAAGGCATATGGAATTCCAACATGCCTGATCCTCACCGTCCAAGACATTTGTTGCAGGCAAAAAAGTCAAAAGCCCCAATATTCATTAGGGCATGTGGACGCAATGACTTTAAGATGCCAATGCATCTGTCAAATTATTCAAGCAAAGTGTTTTTCTTGCTGCCTCTTTATTTGCACCACATTTTGGCGGCTTTTCCATAACCTTCTTTTTTTTACTTCTATGTATAGCATAGTGAACAGTTTCTGAGTGTAAGCCATCTGAAGAATAGTGAGACACTTTTCTTATCTACTTTGGAGCTTTCCAAGTCTGCAGCTGTTAAAGAAACTCAAAAAGACTGAACATATGAACAGCAAACCGTTGCGACATCGCAGTGCCGACGTTCATTCTTTTTAGCATTGTTAAGCTCTTTTTCAGGCCATCTTGGAGCGAAAATGAAATGTTGTGTGCACAGAGCCTTAGATGGGCTGTCAGTCTAATGTGTAGGGGCGTCTTTAGAAATTCACTGACATATTGCAAAATATGTTTTCCCTTAAAGGTTGAGAAAGAGGAAATGTTTAAAGATGGAAATAATAGGAAAGAACATCAATGCAGTGCGAATAGCTTTTGGATGAGAACGATCACTTGCATACTTTCTTTATTCAGTTATTTTTTTTTCCAAAATAAGATTTTTCTTCTATTGATTTTTCCAAAATGGTTCATGAATTTCCATTTTGTGATATTATGCTGTCATTTTTGGTTAATTCTCCATTATGTAAATCAGTCTGACGCTTGGTTGCATCATTCCTTCTACTTATGTCTATCCATTGGCCTATCTATCTCTATCTATCTATCTATCTATCCATCTATCTATCTCTGTCTTTCTATCTATTATCTATAGCACGTCTATATCTAACATCTATCTAGTACATCTCTATCTACTTATTTATCTTTCTATCTATTTCTATCATCTATCTATCTATATTATCTATCTATCCATCTATCATCTATCTATCTGTTTATTATCTATCTATCTATTGCTATTACTATCTATCTGTCTATTATCTAGCAATCTATATCACATTTCTATCTGTTTAATCTATCTATAATTTCTATTATCTATGTATATCTAGTTATCTATATCATATATCTATCTATTAGTTATCTATCTATTTATCTCTATTTTGCTATCTATCTATCTATCTATATATCATATCTATCTAGCCTATCTATCTATCCCTCTATCTTGCTATCTATCTATCTATCTATCTATCATATCTATCCCTCTATCTATCTATCTATCTATCATATCTATCTATCTATCATATCGATCTATCTCTCTATAATATCTATCTATCTCTCTATCTATATCTATCTATCCATCTATCTATATCTATCTATCTATCTATCCCTCTATCTATCTATCTATCATATCTATCTATCCTATCAATCATATCTATCTATCTATCTATCATATCTATCTATCTATCTCTATCTTGCTATCTATCTATCATATCTATCTATCTCTATCTTGCTATCTATCTATCATATCTATCTATCTCTCTATAATATCTATCTATCTCTCTATCTATATCTATCCATCTACCTCTATCTATCTATCTATCTATTTATCTATCTATCTATCGATCTTATCTATCATCTATCTATGTATCTATCTATCCCTCTCTCTATCCATCTATTTATCTATTTCTCCATTCATTTATGCACATCTATATTGTATAAATTCTATTTGCTCCTAATGATGCATTTAAAGATGTATCGTCTCAAACTTTTCATATATAATAGAGCTCATATTGTCGCTTTCCATAAAATCACAAGGCATTGTTTGTGGCAAACTGATTGCATTATAGTATGTAATTGCAAATAAGAGATAAATCTGGTTTAGTTTCATATGTAATTGTTATTAAATATCAGTATATAAACCTTAGCACATTTCTTATGATCAGCTATGAATTCATGATTTCTTTATATAAATATTTTTTCTACTCCATTGAACTGCTGTAATTACTGAGACTTGACGATGGAGCCAACATCTGTCTTGTATGTTACTGTATACATTTGTCGATGCAGCAGAGTAGAGTTTGTCATTTTTTGTTACATTCACACGTATTTTCAGTCTGAGTGCTGCAATGAATGTCTGAGTGCAAAAATTGCATCAGACACTGGTCTCTTATGTATTTTGGATGAGACGTGCCCATTCTAGTCAATGGCTGTGTAAAACAAAATGGGATTCCATAATGATCATCCGTATTTATACAATGTTTATGAATCCATTGCTATTATTAGCATAGGAAACAGTTTCTGGTCTTGAAAATTTTCCCTGCTGATGTATAATCACCAATGTCATACGGATTGCATCGAAATGAAATATCGTCTGCTTTTTCTAGATAAAAAATCTCATGATTTTTTTATACGCTTATGTGAACTTAACCTTATACCAATGTGATTTTCCATAGAAATAGAAATAATGCATCAATGGTGTAGTACTATCACATTATCAGCGTCTAAGGGCTGTATATGTAGCATGTCATTAATGGTATGTTGCTGCTGTAATGAGCATGGATCTGCATATATATCATTAGAAGCAATTACAGATAACGTGAACAATGTAAACCATGAAATGTTCAATTTTTCTTTGTTTATTTACAGACATAAAATGACTATAAAATATTTAAAAATTATTTATAGGTTTATTGTAATTTTAAACACATATTTGTGAACATTGCAGACTTTTGTGCATCTTTTATGGGATGTAAAGGTTCTCCTTAGCCACATTTTGGGCATATAGTGAAGATGCTGACGCCATAACCTCAGAGGAGTAGTCTGCAGGCCGGCTGAATATCCACACACTCAGTAACCAATCCAAACTTCCTTTGTAGTAAAAAGTGACTGCAGAGAAGTCTACAGTGCATCATTCATGGAATTCCGGAGTGGGAGGGCTCAGTCTTGTAGCAACACCTGACACTCCCTTTAAGGCATTGGATGTCGCTACTGACGTCAGTCGGCCTCTAGCAATCCGAGACTCCCATACGTCTCAGAAGGAAATCTACAGTATCTACAGGCAACAGGGAAGATTGCGAGCTCTTCAGGGTGTAGCATTCAGCTGCCATATAGCCATTTCTTGGCCACTGCAGCAAACACACATGCACGTTCACATATCTTAAAAATGCCTTATAGACAAAAGATTATATCATTAGTGATATCAGCATTAATATATAAAGTAGGCATTAAGGGTTAATTAAAGGGAATGCAATCAAAGCGGTTAAGGGAATAAAGCGGATTCTGCAGTGTGATGAATGTTTATAAATATGCATAAGAGATGTTTATAAATATGTATAAGTATGGAATTGTTTTCCATTACATGCACCCTTTCTGTGTATGGTCAATGGCATATATTTAGCTGTCTGGATTACAATAGAGGAGCTAATCTAGTCAATGGGGTTTAATAAGCAGTAAAGATACCCTGTGTAATGCTGATGATTGAGACCAGTTACAGAAGAATGAGAAATTACACATCGGTGTTGTAGTAAATTACACATTTCAAGCTCCACAATCACCCCCCCCCCGCCCCTAATGGCTCTCCACTGCAAGTGTGTGTATAATTTTCTCCCTTCAGCTGTCAGACAAATTGGCAGGTTCATGATAATTCTATTACACTGATAAACGCAATGCAGCTCAGTGTGAGCGGAGGCAGGCGTGCAGGGGTTAAAATGCCTTTTATTATTGGGAACCCTTAGCAACTGTGATAAGTGTACACCAAAAAAGGGGAGGGCAATGGGGACTTGCAGTCACAGTTCGGCTATTAATATGATTTTCTTGCTTAGGAGCTGATATTTATACAGTGGAGTTGTGTGTGGAGGAGGATTGGAGACATTGTACCTTTAATTGCCGTGGATTCTTCAGCCTGTAGCTGTAATATTCAGCCCTGCAGATTCGTATTTAAAGACGCACCATCTGGGTAGGTGGGTGGGTGGGTGGCTTGGGCTGGATTTCCTTTGCTACAAGCTTGGAAATTTCATGAGATTGATCAGAAAACCCCCCTCCAGGAGCTGGAGAAAACAGGTCGATTTGAGAACAATTTGTGCTCCATCCATTCTCCAGGTTAAGATATAGCCCCCCCCCCCCACGACCCCCTGCTCCCATTATTGTCTGCAGCATCACATCCTCCCTCTTCTATCACCCATCCTGGGTTATGTAAGGTGTGGATCCCATCATCTATCTATGCCATCTTGCTTTAAAGCTCCATGGCTATCTCTTCATATCCTTCCCTGGCCATTGAGCTGTGTAGAAAGATTAATGGTGGAATACAAGCAGATTACAGATTGCAGGGATAGGGTGAGACAACTGAGGTCTTGTTTCACTACATTACATGGTGTTAGATACAAGCAGAGATAGGGGCTATTAAATATATACAATAGCAAGGAGATCCCCCCACCCCCCAAATCAAGGTCTGGAGCCTTCAAACAGCTCAGTGGAGGGAGAGGGCTGATGTGTCTCCAGAATTTAGAATAATGCAAATACAAAGCTGGATTCTTGCAAGGATCTGTGTGCATTGTCTTGGCTGAGCAGTTATCTCTGCTCCCATCTACACTATATTGCAGATACTGTATATATAGGCTCCTCCATGGCACAGTGTGTAGCAGAGCCTATGTCATGCTCTCCTCATATATTACATTTTAATATATCTGTGAGGTAGTGGTGATTCCCCAAAGAGCTTTTTTTTTTTTTTTTTTAAAGCTGCAAGCACAAAATCTCTCCCCATTCACCCTTTACCCACCCCCACTTTCCCTCTAAATCACCTTACACATCGGGTGGGAACCTAAATCCAGGGTTGATTTAACCTCTGAATCCCCAGCAGCCTGCACAAATGTCTACCAAGAAGCAATAAAGGGTTAAGGTCTATCCTCTCCTATGACTGGTAACCCTTTCAGCCCCGAGAATGCAGATTCCAGGGACATCCAGCCTGTAGAAGATAAGGAGGAGGGCTAGAATAGATGCTGAGGAGCACCCTCTCTAATATCTTGGGACCTTCAGGCTTACCTGTGATTTGCTTAAATAAAAACTGCTGACTTCCAATTGTTATTTTTAGCAGCGCAGCTACATTTTATTATTAGCAACAATGCAACGTACAGACATTTAAAGGAAGCCTAAACCTCCTATATTAAGGCAATAATTGAGGTCATTGATTTTCCCAGGTTTTGACATACAAGCTTCCTGGTAAGTAAAACACCAACCAAGCGTTTAATGGTTTACTAGGACAATTTAATCTGCTCACATCATTACACAACATACAAATGACCATCTAATTAATGAGCGCTAAGTGACACAGTGAATAAGGGGGGCAAATGCAATGAAAAGGGAGGAAAAAAAATAAAAAGCCAAGCAAAGATATCTAAAGCAGCATCTACCCCCTGCTTACCTTATAGAAAGCTAATACATGAAGCATAATGGATCCACATTGCCAAAGCACAGCCTTCCCTAAACTTAACACTATATGTGCTCCATTCCCGGGAAATATCCAACATGCTCCAAAGGCAGAGGAAATGTAGGATCATCCTTTAGTGATATGGTCTCTTCAGCAAGCTTGGATTAAGCAGATGAAGAGGCAGAGCAGCAGAGAGGAGCAGCAGCATCCTGATCTGGAGCCTCCATTCAGCCCTCTCCTGCCAGGGCTGCTGTCCAGGGTGCTGAAGTCCTAGCACCTCTATGGACGCTAGAATTATTGGGCTTTAATGAAGCCACTCTTCATAATGCTTCACTCTGGTCCATACCCACTCTGTCACGTGAATAGTACCTTGCCAAACCCGTCCTGTTAATGGGTGATCACATGTTGTGTAGACCCCTATGCTTGGCAAATGAGTTACCCTTTTTTTATCCCATAGTCAACTATGGGCTTAGGCACCCATCCATTGCTTTCCTAGAAATCCTAACACAGAAGTGTAATTCTCTTCTCCATCTCATACACAAGCTCCCTTCAGTGTGTGATCCTTATCAGCAGCACTGGAGGGAATATCAGGAGCCCATACAGGCTGCTAGCTCCAAGTTTCCAATACAGGCAGCAATCAGACACCGAAATCATCACATTTCTGTTAAAGTTCCTTACAATCAGAACCAGCACAGTTATGGTGGCTTTCTAAATGCTTCTAAGTCTTTAAGATGGAAGAGATGAAGAAGACAAACATGATCATATCTTATAGAAAACAGGACATAATAGGTTTATAATAGGGTAAAATGATGGCTATTGCTACTTACCATTGTTAGAGTTGGCTGTCCGGGAGATACAAGTGTCTTAAAATCCAGTCTCTCCAACAGATGCTGGAAGGTAATGTCTCTTGTTTGAAGTCATCATGTGAGGACTTCTGCTTTGCTCAGTGGATCGCCCACCACTTGGTGTGACTTATGAATCTAATATCCGCAAGCTTAAACTCTCAACCACCTTGGTGACTACAGAAGACAGGAGGCAACTGGCTGAGATGTTTATGAACCTCTAGCTTTATGCAGTGCCCTATGAGACACCATAGGTGATCCCAATCAATAAGAGGTTACCAGTGACTGCTAAATGTCTGTGCCAGAACCTAAACCCTGTGCCCAGACACCAGCCTAGTGTAATATAGAGCTGTTCTCCAGAAGTCCCTACTTATCCAGGATGTTCTGCCATTAAACTTCAGCCAGACACTTTTGTTGACTACTCCCAACTGGGTGTTTTGAGAGCCCATCTGAGCCCTGGGATTACATGCAAGCTTGCAGGTAAGATTACATTTGTATTTGTCATATTCGATTGAGAAAGTCACACAGGGACCTGTTGCTTGTCAAAGTTTGGAAAGTTTTCAGAAAAATATAAACGAGAAAAAAAAACAGGTATACAGTAAAATGGCCAAACACATTAGTAGCCTGAAGCCATGTCCTCCTTATATTGTTACCATTAAAAGTGCCTGTTCCCACACAAAGCTCTATATATGATCGCAGCACATCTGCAGGGAGAATAAAGTCCAAGTACCTAGGAGTATGAGCCCATGAAGAACACAACGTGCACTGGTATATATAAGCCTCACAGCCCAAAATGAAGCCCTGTTAACCCCTAAGAGTTTCACCTATGGTTACTTGTTCGTCCCTACTTGGGGGAACTACAAATCCCAGGATGTCCTTTTACAGGTTGGACCACAGATCGTATCATTCTTTTCTACAGAACTTGGAGATCCCACCATGTTTTTCTGCAGGGCTATCCCTATCATATAGGACTTGATCCTGGAGAATCAGAAGTACCAGCATGTCCACCTACATCGTTGTGACATGGGTCCATGCAGATCCCATAAATTCCCTTTGCAGGACTATGTCTCTGGACTGAGCCCTTCAACCTGTTGAACTGCAAATCCCAACATGTCTCTGGACATTCCACAGCCTAAACAGTTAATAACTGTTAGCATTTAATGTATCTATAGAGTTTATTAGCAGCTCATTCATCATCTACATTTACTGTAGAATATACTTATAAACTTTTATGTTATTAATGGCTGGATGAATCGATCTGATGGCAACAAAAGATGTCATAGAGGGAGTTACAGTCCCTGATGTTGTTTGATGTCTTGTTCACAGAGGGTGAGTGGCATTAATTCAATTCTAGCCCCGTATACAGCCATAGATGACTGGTGAGTGCAAAGCCCGACAGGAGCCAGCCCCAGCTACCTGCACAGACCAACTGCAGAGCAACAAGTGAGGCTCAGACATTGCCTAGTGATGGCATGAAGATAGAGCTGAGGACAAGATCTTCAACTATCCTCCAAGATTAGTTTCTAGAATGCAAATATTCCAATGTATTCCTGTGATATACATGTATTTAAGATTTTAGCTATCTTAGATGGTAGCAGAAGATAGGAAGATGATAAGCTTCCCTCCTGGAGATAAATACTGTGCTAGTCTCCAACCTGGGGTTCTTTAACAGAATCAAAACTCCAACTCTCAGCATCCTCTGACAGCTTGTTGAGGATTAAAGTTCAATCAGTTTAAGAGCCACAGGTTGGAGAGCACAGCTCTATACAATGCTGACAAAGTCTCCACATTATATGGCTGAGTAGAAACTGCGCCACAGCAATGCAAAAGGTGTCACCTGTACTGTACAGCATTCACTAAGCAACAACTGGTTAATCTTACTGTAGAAAAGAAGCAAGGTAATAATCTGCTCTACACTACGGAAAGCTTGTACCCAAAGTTTGTTTTATTTTCTCCTTTTCTGAACATTCCATTCTAAAACTTTCTACCCATCTATCCATCTATCTATCCATCCATCCATCCATCCATCCATCTATTTATCTATCAATTATCTATCTATCTATCCATCCATCCATCCATCTATTTATCTATCTATCAATTATCTATCTATCTATCCATCTATCCATCTATCTATCTATCCATTATCTATCTATCTATCTATCCATTATCTATCTATCTATCTATCTATCTATCCATCCATATCTATCTTTCTTTCTATCTATCTATCTATCTATCTATCTATCTATCTATCTATCTTTCTATCTATCTATTATCTATCTATCCATCCATATCTATCATTCTATCTATCTATCTATCCATCTATCCATCTATCTATCCATTATCTATCTATCTATCTATCTATCCATCTATCTATCCATTATCTATCTCTCTATCTATCCATC